>NC_088869.1:11932385-11948386 GCF_032884065.1 Artemia franciscana | reverse complement strand
GCTTATATTAACGTCAAATGCAAACCCACAAACAAACAAACATGCATATATACAATTTATTTTTATGTGTATGGATATAGTTTCTTTCTTAGTTTTTTTTCTTTTTTAGTTTTTCCTTTTCTTAGTTTTTTTCTTTTTTAGTTTCCTTTTTTTACTTTCTTCTTTTTATTGATTTGTTTTCTTTATATTTTTTCTTTTTTTAGTTTTTTTCTTTTTTAGTTTTTTCCTTTTTTAGTTTTTTCTTTTTTTTGTTTTTTTTTTGTTTTTTGTGTTTGTTTTTCTTTTTTTTTCTTTTTTTTAGTTTTTCATCTTTTTTATTTTCTTTTTCTTTTTTTAGTTTTTCTTTATTTTTCAGATGTCATATGCAAACCCTCAAACATACTAAAAAAAGATGCTTTAATTTTTTTCTTTTTTAGTTTTTTCTATTTTTTAGTTTTGTAGCTTTTTTAGTTTTTTCTTTTTATTTTTTTACCTTTTTTATTTTTTCTTTTTTTTTTATTTTTTTTTTCTATTTAGGTTTTTCTTTTTTTTTAAGACGTCATATGCAAACCCTAAAACATACAAAAAAAACAAACATGCCTAAATTTTTTTTTCTTTTTTAGTTTTTTCTATTTTTATTTTTTTTAGCTTTTTTAGTTTTTTTAGCTTTTTATAATTTTTTACCTGTTTTTCTTTTTTTTAGTTTTTTCTTTTTTTAATTTGATTTTTAGTTTTTTTAGTTTTTTAAACTTTTTTGGCTTTTTTATTTTTTTTTAGTTTGTTTCTTTTTAGTTTTTTTTTTAGTTTTTTACCTTTTTTACTTTTTTTCTTTTTTTAGTTTTATTTTTCTTCTTTATTTTTCAGACGTCATATGCGTCAAACAAACACACACACATAGTCTGGTTACACGTTGCTCTGGTGATTCCTCGACACACATTCTTTTTTTACTTTCTCTTTGAACTGCAAGCCTGGTTTTGCTTTTTGGTAACATTCTATCTTTTTCACTGTTTTTCAATTTGTCAGTGTTCATTCTAACATTGACACTTGGAAAAATCTTTACGTGCCAAGCCTGCTAAAGCTCAACAATCTATATATATCTTCTATATATATATATATATATATATATATATATATATATATATATATATATATATATATAAGTTGTTTACAAAGCCTTATATACTTATAATGACGTCAAATACAAACGCTCATTTTACAAACAAACAAACATGCATAGATACAACTCATTTTTATATAGATACATAGATAGATAGATGTACACATACAATACAAATTTACTACGTAAAACTTGTGAATATTCAAAATTCTTCGCTGTCCCATTGTCGGTGTATTTAAATAGATTGTCAGGTTTACCAACCCTCGAACATGCAACGTACAATTGTCCATGGGAAAAACAATCTGTTATAAGATCTATACCGCATTTTTCTAACCGTTGTCGATGGAGTATATCTTCGGACATTTTCGATTTAAATTTCTCCCATAACTCTGTAGGAGCTGAAGGAGAGCAAGTTGTTAGTATGATTCCAAACAATGCACGAATTTGACTTGGAGTTGACGTTTCGCACGCGTCGTTGATGCAGTTATCCCAGTGTTGGTCATTCTCCAATAAATTCAGGGCTTGGCATGCTCTACGGTAAGTGTCATGTATAGTACCGTACTTCTCAAAGGACGTCGGACCGGGTACATTCACCAAAAGCAGGCATAGAAAAAAGCATTCATGTTGATTGGGGTGAATGGTGTAGAGTCTTCCTATCGTGGTATCTTTGAAGATGGTAGGTTGGCCTTCGACTGACTTACCCTGTTTTCGACGTTCAAATCATTTATTTTTAGTACTCCGCGTGTAATACGAAGGCACTTCAGTATACAGCAGTTTTTTTTGCAAAAGAATCATTTTGGCATAACGAAAAGAAAGCAGTTAACGTTGTGTTCGGTGGATTCAGGGCTCTTTGTTGCACATTGGATTCCGAAAAATAAACACTTTGACCGTTCTGTAAATGTACCGCTAAGTGAACAACAGCTGGACTTCGTTCATGTATAGGAAATACAAGAATTCGCCAAACAGTTTCATTATTACTTATGTATCTTCCAGCCTGATATTGTACGATTTCATCGATATTACTGATTTTGGACTGCAAGCCAAAAACTGCCATGTCACTGCCTTTGTTGACGTATTTACATATGTTTTTGATTGCCTTCACGGAGTTACATAATTCAACGTTTATGTGTGCATTAAATGTTTTTGATAATAAAGGGGAATATGGAACAACCCACTGGTTATCTACTTCGATAGTGGTACCGTTACGCTTCATTATTATTGCTATCTTATCACCATCTTCAGTATATCTTCCTCTATATTGTGGGTAACCATCATTGCCCGTCATTGTATTGGGTGCTAAAAGTCGAGGATATTGCTTTGTGCACCTTCCTTTGGCCATGAATGTTGATTTTTCGTTCAGTGCACCGCAAGGTCCATGTATCATATTTTTTAACCACAATACCATAAAAGCCCTTATCGACATTTTCATCAGGTATTTCAGCGAAAATAACATCATCAGTTTCATTAGAAGTAATTTCATCATGTAGCCAGATTAGTATATGTGCGTGTGGCAATCCTCGTTTTTGCCATTCCACTGAGTACATCCAGCATCGCACTGACCCAAACACTTCAAGTTTTACTATGTAGTTTATCAGTGATTTCAACTTTTGCCGGAAGAAACGGGCCGTAATGTCATGTTTGTGAACCGCCGATTGTCCTTGAAGTAAAAGCTGCTGTATCTCGTCCCAAGATTGATTACATGTAAATGTACTAAATAAATCTGGACGACCATAGAGGCGAACATGCGCAATATCATCTTGAGCATATTTATGCATATGACGGGGAGTTCCCCGTCATATGACGAAGGTAAAATCGTTAATCTTCCAACGTTAGTGGTATTACTGTCATTTACAACTGCATCTTGCAAATGAATGTATTGTTCAGAGCGGAGCTTGGTCTGATTCAGACGGAGAAATAGCAAACGTTCTGATTCAATCTTTGCATGCATATCAACGATGTATTGGTGAAACAATTGACTGCATTTTAAAATATAATTATCTTCATTGTGACGAATCATTAGTCTGAAGGAATAATAATTCATTGCGCTGCATTTCTTATCCCTTTGTTTATTAGTGGATGGATATATCGGTTTATTATTAAAGAGATAGCCGTCGGCTCCATCCCAAAAAATGATAGGATATTGTAAGGCATCGTAGCATCGATGAGTTTCAGCAATTCTTACCAACTGAGCGTTTTGCTTATGAAGAATAGTATCTCGAGGTAAAAACTGACCACCCACCATAACGATTGCCACTTCGTCGATAGTTGGAGCATTGTATCTACACATATGTTCGCCAGTAGGCATTTTGTCAGCGGAAATAATTATTTTATGTGTTTCAGTAGGCATCAAATGGATGGCATTTTTGAACATATGCACTAAACCATTATTTTCGTGGAAAAAAGTTGCAATTCAGAAACAGTAGTCCTTTCAACTTCGGGAAACATTTCGCAACGTGGATTCAATTAAGAATTGCAATCACTGATGAAGTGCAGTTGTAAAAATTTTTGACTCTCACCTGAGAACGGTAGAAGAGACCCTGCTCTATGATAAATTTGCCCTTTTATTTTGAAAGTAGGCATAAATTCATCTTGATTTTCGATTTGGGCACCAAACGACGTTATTTGGAAACATGAGTTACATTTTCTGATGTTTGATAAAAAACACTTAGATTCTGACGTAGTTCTAGTAAGCAAAGTCTTCAATGGCTCTGGGGGTGCAGCCAGTTGAGGAAGTTTAACTTTTCCTGTGGCGCAACACATTCCCATTGTTTCACCATTAAATTTGAAGGCCTTGCAGTAGGGACAAATTTTAGACATAGTCTCGATTTGAACATATCTACTATAATCATCGACTGGGCTGTACCTGAATGCCATGCGATAATTTTCACGTTGCTCTTTTGATTCCTCGGCACGCTTTCTTTTGGCATTATCTCTTGAACCGCAAGCCTGTTTTCACGTGGCTCTTGTGATTCCTCGACGCGCCTTCTTTTTTACTTTCTCTTTCAGCAGCAAGTCGGGTTTCGCGTTGCTCTGGTAGTTCCTCGACACGGCTTCGTTGACGTAAATTGCACACTCCAAATCTGGCCCTTTCTCTTTGAGCCGCAAGCCTGGTTTTCCTTTTTGGTAACATTCTATCTTTTTCAATGTTTTTCAATTTGTCAATGTTCATTCTAACATTGACAGTTGGAAAAATCTTCACGTGCCAAGCATGCTAAAGCTCAACAATTTATAATAAACCTCAAATTTTAAGTATTTGTTTTAAGGTTTTCGAATTACTTTAATCTATTGTCTAAATATTTTGAAATATTTATGCAATTCCCAGTTTTTACCTTTTTAGTTTCAGTTTTCTTTTTCTTCTTCATTTTTCAGACGTAAATACATATCGCCAAACCTTTGTTTTTTTAACTAAAATCTGGTAAGCATTGATGACCTTATCCAAGTCAAAATCCCAAACCCAATCATCATCGCTATCATTTTCAGTTTTGATACGTTTTGACACTCGCTGTCCAGATTGATCTTCATCTAACTGCGCGGTTTTGCGTTCTTTAGTCGCAAGCCTTTTGGAATTAACCCTTTGAGCAGCCTCCTCGGCTGTTTCCTCTCCCATTGTAGGATTTGGTAACATTCTATCTTTTTCAATGTTTTTTAATTTGTCAATGTTCATTCTAACATTGACAGTTGGAAAAATCTTCACGTGCCAAGCATGCTAAAGCTCAACAATTTATAATAAATCTCGAAATTTAAGTATCTGTTTTAAGGTTTTCGAATTACTTGAATCTAATGTCAAAATATTTTGAAATATTTATGCAATTCCCAGTTTTTACATTTTTAGTTTCAGTTTTCTTTTTCTTCTTTATTTTTCAGACGTCATATGCAAACTCTCAACACAAAAATACATACAACTTATTTTTATATATATAGAAGATATAATCTGGCGTAAAAGACATAGTGTAACAGACATAACAGACATACAATTTATTTTTATATTTTATATATATATATATATATATATATATATATATATATATATATATATATATATATATATATATATATATATATATATATATATATATATATATATATATATATATATATATATAAAAATAAGTTGTCTGTCTGTCTGTGGATCAGGTGACGTCATGTTTCTGTGTTGACTGACGTCATGAAATTAGTTGTCGTCACCGGGACACAAATGACGACCGAGACAGAGGGAATATAAGTGACGACCGGGAACTTCAAAGAGAAATTACAGACTGGGACACCCGGACACAAATCACGACCGGGACACAGGGAATATAAATGACGACCGGGACACAGGGACACAACTACAACGGGGACGCCGGGGGCACAGGCGGGATATATAAATGACGACCGGGACACAGGGATTGTTCGAATAGAAATTACAGACCGGGACACCGGGACACAAATGACGACCGGGACACCGGGACACAGGGAATATAAATGACGACCGGGACACAGGGACACATCATTAGAATAATGAGGTATAGATCTGAATACGGATTGTTTTTCCCATGGACAATTATATGTTGCATGTTCAAGAGTCAGTAAACCTGACAATCTATTTATATGCACAGACAATGGGACAGCGAAGATTGTTGTATATTCGCATGTTTTACGTAGTTAAAAACATATATTTATATCTATCTCTATTCACAGGTGGGACACAGGGACACAACTACAATGGCGCGTAACTAATATGGCGCATAACGACTTACGCGCGCGGGGGGGCTTGGGGGGCGCGAAGCGCCCCACCAACTAGGTGTTGGGGTGGCGCGAGGCGCCACCCCGACAGCTAGTTTATATATATAAATAAGTTGTCTGTCTGTGTGTCTGTCTGTCAGGTGACGTCATATTTCTGTGTCGACGGACGTCATGAATTTAGTTGTCGTCATTTTTGCTATGACGGTGACGTCATTAAAGATATTTAATCATGAAGTTAGTTGTCGTCATTTTTGCAATGACGGTGACGTCATTAAAGATATTTAAGACATATATGTTCACGTAGAAATATATTAATGTTTAAGTTTAAAATGACTGATGAACTTACAATGGCAAAAGCCGATGAAGATGCTCAAAGAGTCTATGCCAAAAAACTTGCTGCTGATAGAGAAAGTCAGAAAAGAAAGCGTGCCGAGGAATCAAAAGAACAGCAAGGAAACAGGCTTGAGGCTGATAGAGAAAGAAAGAACAGAAAGCGTGCCGAGGAATCAAAAGAACAGCAAGAAAACAGGCTTGAGGCTGATAGAGAAAGAAAGAACAGAAAGCGTGCCGAGGAACTACCAGAGCAACGCGAAAGCAGACTTGCTGCTAAAAGAGAAAGTGAAAAAAGAAGGCGTGCCGAGGAATCACAAGAACAGCAAGAAATCAGGCTTGCTGCTGACAGAGAAAGTAAGAAAAGAAAGCGTGCCGAGGAATCACAAGAACAGCAAGAAATCAGGCTTGCTGCTGATAGAGAAAGTACGAAAAGAAATCGTGCCGAGGAATCAGAGCAACCTGAAAATTATCGCCTGGCATTCAGGTACAGCCCAGTCGAAGATTATAGCTTGAGTAGATGTGTTCAAATCGGGACAATGTCTAAAATTTGTCCCTATTGCAAGGCCTTGAAATTCAATGGTGAAACAATGGAAATGTGTTGCGCCTCAGGAAAAGTTAAACTTCCTCTATTGGCTGCACCACCAGAGGAATTTCCTTCCTTACATTGAAGACTTTCCTTACTGGAACTACGTCAGAATCTTAGCGTTTTTTGTCAGAAATCAGAAAATACAACTCATGTTTCCAAATGACGTCGTTTGGAGCCCAAATCGAAAATCCAGATCAATTTATGTCTACTTTCAAAGTAAAAGGGCAAATTTATCATAGAGCAGGGTCCCTTCTACCATTCTCAGGCGAGAATCATAAATTTTTACAATTATACTTCATCAGTGATAGAAATTCTGAATTGAATGCACGTTGCGAAATTTCTCCCAACGTTGAAAGGACAATCGTTTCCCAATTGCAACATCTTTTCCGAGAAAATAATAATTTAGTGCGTCTGTTCAAAACAGCCATCGATTTGATGCATACTGATACGCATAAAATTGTTATTTCCGCTGACAAAACGCCTCCTAGCCAACATGTGCGTAGATACAATGCTCCAACTATCGACGAAGTGGCAATCGTTATGGTCAGTGATCAGTTTTTACCTTGAGATATTATTCTTCATATGCGAAACGCTCAGTTGTTAAGAATTGCTGAAACTCATCGATGCTACCATGCCCTACAATATCCTATCATTTTTTGGGATAGAGCCGACGGCTATCACTTTAATATTAAATTGATGAATCCAGCCACTAACAAAGAAATGAATAAGAAATGCAGTGCAATGCATTATTATTCCTATAGACTAATGATTCGGCAGGATGAAGAAAATTATATTTTAAAATGCCGTGAATTGTTTCACCAATTTGTCGTTGTTATGTATGCTAAAATTGAATCAGATCGTTTGCTATATATCCGCCTGAATCAGACCAAGCTCCGCTCTGAACAATACATTCATTTGCGAGACGCAGTTATAAATGAAGGTAATACCACAAGCGTTGGAAGATAAACAATTTTACCTTCGTCATATGCTGGCATTCCTCGTCATATGCATGAATATGCTCAAGATGCTATTGCGTATGTTCGTCTCTAGGGTCGTCCAGATTTATTTATTACATTTACATGTAATCAATCTTGGGACGAGATACTGCAACTTTTACTTCAAGGACAATCGGCGGTTCATAGGCATGACATTACGGCCCGTGTCTTCCGGCAAAAGTTGAAATCACTGATAAACTACATAGTAAAACTTGAAGTGTTTGGGTCAGTGCGATGCTGGATGTACTCAGTGGAATGGCAAAAACGAGATTTGCCTTACGCACATATACTAGTCTGGCTACATTAAAAAATCACTTCGAACGAAATTGATGATGTGATTTCCGCTGAAATACCTGATAGAAATGTTGATAAGGGGTTACATGATATTATTGTAAAAAATATGATACATGGACCTTGCGGTGCACTGAACGAAAATTCACCATACATGGCCAAAGGAAGGTGCACAAACTAATATCCTCGACTTTTAATATCAAACACAATTACTGGCAATATTGGTTACCCACTATATAGAAGAAGATCTACTGAAGATGGCGGTAAAACAAAAATAATAAAGAAGCGTAACGGTACCACCATCGAAGTAGATAACCAGTGGGTTGTTCTATATTCCCCATTATTATTAAAAAAATTTTAAACATTTAATGTGCATTAAAAACATTTAATGCACACATAAACGTTGAATACTGTAACTCCGTAAAGGCAATCAAATACATTTGTAAATACGTCGACAAAGGCAGTGACATGGCAGTTTTTGGCTTGCAGCCCGAAATCAAAGATTTCGACGAAATCGTACAGTATCAGGCTGGAAGATACATAAGCAGTAATGAAGCTGTTTGGCGAATTCTTTCATTTCCGATACATGAACGTAGTCCAGCTGTTGTTCACTTAGCGGTACATTTACAGAATGGTTAACGTGTTTATTTCACGGAAACCAACGTGCAACAAAGAGCCCTGAATCCACCGGATACAACATTAACAGCTTTTTTTCGCTTTGCAAAAATGATTCTTTTGCAAAAAAACTGCTGTATACTGAAGTGCCTTCGTATTACACGTGGAATACTAAAAATAAAGTATTTGAACGTCAAAAACAGGGTAAGTCAGTCGACGGCCAACCTACCATCTTCAAAGATACCACGATAGGAAGACTCTACACCGTTCACCCCAATCAACATGAATTCTACTTTCTACGCCTGCTTTTGATGAATGTACCCGGTCCGACATCCTTTGAGTATTTGAGAACTGTAAACGGTACTATACACGACACGTACCGTAGTGCATGCCAAGCTCTGAATTTATTGGAGAATGACCAACACTGGGATAACTGCATCAATGACGCGTGCGAAACGTCAACCCCAAGTCAAATTCGTGCATTGTTTGGCATTATTTTAACAACTTGCTTTCCATCAGCTCCTACAGAGTTATGGGAAAAATATAAGTCAAAAATGTCCGAAGATATACTCCATCGAAAACAGTTAGAGACGTCAGATATGACTTTTGATTTTACATCAGAAATCTATAACTACACTTTAGTTATTATAGAAGATTTGTGCGTACGTATGGCAAACAAACCTCTTCAGGATTTGGGAATGCCTTCACCTAACCGTATCGCTGCTGTTTCGACATGTGTAGAATTGGATCGTGAACAAAGTTACAGTGCGAGTGATCTATTGTCGTATGTACAAAATAACATTTCCAAGTTAACGTCGGAACAAAAAGACATTTATGATACGATAATGCATTGTGTCAATAACAACGTTGGAGAAATTTTCTTTTTGGATGAGCCAGGTGGTACTGGTAAAACGTTTGTGATAAAACTGATTCTGGCATCAATTCGATCAAAAAATTATAGAGCGTTGGCAATTGCGTCGTCCGGAATAGCCGCAACATTGCTGCCTGGTGGAAGAACTGCTCATGCCGCTTTGAAATTGCCTCTGAATTTGCATTCTACAGAAACTCCCACGTGCAATATTTCCAAATCATCTGGGATGGGTAAAGTATTGCAGCAATGCAAACTTATTATTTGAGATGAGTGCACAATGGCACACAAGAAATCGCTCGAGGCTCTGGATCAATGCTTGAAAGATTTGAGAGGGAAGTCGAAACCTTTGGCAGCTTATTAATATTGCTTGCGGGAGATTTCAGGCAAACATTACCTATAATACCTAGATCAACTCCTGCAGACGAAATGAATGCTTGCCTGAAAAATTCTAATTTATGGGCACACGTAAAAATATTAAAATTAACTACAGATATGCGTGTCCGATTGCAAAACGATGACTCTGGTCAAACATTTTCAGATCGATTGCTGGCAATTGGAAACGGAAAGCTCCCAGTAGACTCAATATCAGGACGTATACAACTACCTGCTGATTTCTGTAATTTAGTGGCGTCCAAAAATGAATTGATTGAAAAAGTATTTCCGAATATTCTAAAAAATTATAAAAATAATAAATGGCTTAGTGAAAGAGTGATTCTCGCACCCAAAAATATAGACGTCCACGAAATCAACAATATTGTTTTGACCAAGATTCGAGACCAGGCAGTCCTTTACAAGTCAGTCGACACAGTTTTGGAACCAAATGAAGCGGTTAATTATCCATCTGAATTTTTAAATTCCATAGATCTTTCAGGGTTTCCACCACTCGTGCTACAACTAAAAATAGGCGTACCAATAATACTTTTAAGAAATATCAACCCACCAAAGCTTTGCTATGGCACGCGACTTGCCGTAAAAAAATAATGGAAGACCTAATAGAGGCCACAATCTTGACAGGGCCTTTTGAGGGTGAGGCTGTTCTTATTCCTCGCATTCCCATGATTCCAACGGATCTGCCTTTTCAATTTAAAAGATTGCAATTCCCAATTCGATTAGCATTTGCAATCACCATTAACAAAGCTCAAGGTCAATCATTAGAAAAATGTGGTATAGATCTTAATACTGATTGTTTTTCCCATGGACAATTGTACGTTGCATGTTCGAGGGTCGGTAAACCTGACAATCTATTTATATGCAGCGACAATTGGACAGCAAAGAATGTTGTATATTCGCAAGTTTTACGCAGTTAATTTGTATTGTATCTATCTATCTATCTATCTATATAAAAACGAGTTGTGTGTATGCATGTTTGTTTGTTTGTAAAAAGAGCGTTTGCATATGACGTCATTATTAGTACATACGGCTTTGTATATGCACAGACAATGGGAAAGCCAAGAATGTTGTATATTCGCAATTTTTACGTAGTTTGAAACACATATATAAATCTATCTATATTCAAAGGTGGGACACAGGGACACAACTACAATGGCGCGTAACTAATATGGCGCGTAACGACTTACGCGCGCGGGGGGGCCTGGGGGGCGCGAAGTGCCCCACCAACTAGGGGTTGGGGTGGCGCGATGCCCCACCCCAACAGCTAGTATATATATAAAAATAAGTTGTCTGTGTGTGTGTGTCGAGTGACGTCATGTTTGTGTGTCGACTGACGTCATGTTTGTCGACTGACGAAATTACAGACCGGGACACAAATGACGACCGGGACACCGAGACATAGGGAATATAAATGGCGACCGGGACACTCAAAAAGAAAGCGACCGGGACACAAGGAATGTTCGATTAGCAATCACCATCAACAAAGCACCGGGATACAAATGACGACCGGGACACAGGGAACATAAACGACGACCAGGACACTCAAAGACAAATTACAGAGTGGGACAACGGAACACAAATGACGACCAGGAAAAAAATGACGACCGGGACACCGGGACACAGGGAATATAAATGACGACCGCGACACTCAAAGAGAAATTACAGATTGGGACACCGGGACACAAATAACGACCGGGACACAGGGAAAAAACAACAACGGGGACGCAAGGGGGCACAGGGGGATATATAAATGACGACGGGGACACAGGGAATGTTCGATTAGCAATCACAATCAACAAAGCTCAAGGGCAATCATTAGAATAATGAGGTATAGATCTGAATACAGATTGTTTTTCCCATGGACAATTATATGTTGCATATTCAAGAGTCGGTAAGCCTGACAATCTATTTAAATGCAAAGACAATGGGACAGCCAAGAATGCTGTATATTCGCAAGTTTTACGTAGTTAAAAATATATATATATATATATATATATATATATATATATATATATATATATATATATATATATATATATATATATATATATATATATATATATATATATATATATATATATATATATATATATATATATATATATATATATATATATATATATCTAGCTATATTCACAGGTGGGACACAGGGACATTTTTACAATGGCACGTAACTAATATGGCGCGTAACGACTTACGCGCGCGGGGGGAGCTTGGGGGGGGGGCGAAATGCCTCACCAACAGCTAGTATATATATATATATATATATGCATATATATATATTTAGTTCCACCATAGCCGGTCCCAAGTCCGGTTGCGAAAGGAAGAGGGTCGGGCGACAGGCCTGGTACCTGTCCCTGTAAAAAGAAACCAGCAACTGAATCGTTGAGATTAGCCTCGGATATGACTACTACTTCCCTAGCAGCCTAAGGATGCCCCAGGACCCGATTTTGACTACGAAGCAACAACTGAAGCTCTGATTTTGGAATGTGAGAACAATGAGCCAGATCTCAAAAACTGAACAGTTAATGAAAGAAGTGATACGGTACAATATAGACATAACAGCCATTAGTGAAACTAGATAGCTTGGTAGCGGGATGGAGCCCCTACAAGATGGCCACGTGCTTTCATACAGCAGACATGAAAACAGACGCCAAGCAGGTGTGGGTGTACTGATATCACCCGCAGCTAGGCGAGCGATGCTAAAGTGGACACTTGTAAACAAAAGAATTATTTACACACGATTTTGGTCAGCTCATGAAAAACTCTCAATCGTTGCCTGCTATGCACCAACTAACGATGCGGATGAAATAGAGAAAGACAACTTTTATGAAACACTACAAAGTGTTGTTGCAGAAATTCTTAAACACGATATCATATGTGTCGTAGGTGATCTCAATGCGAAAGTAGGATATTGTCACAATTACTGTCCTGAAGTCATGGGACAACATGGAATAGGTGAGATGAACGAAAACGGAGCGCTACTTGTCGACGTCACCCTTAACAACGACCTTGTCATAGGAGGTACATTGTTTCAACACAAGACCATTCACAAAGTTACATGGACTTCACCAGATGGCCGAACGTGCAATCAAATTGATCACCTCCTCTTTTCACGCAAATGACGGAAGAGTCTACTCGACGTGAGAGGCTACAGAGGCGCTAATATACAATCAGACCATAGCCTAATTGTTGCTAAGATCCATCTAAAAATAAAAGTGACACAGAAAAACAATAAACCGACAACACACAAACCCTTCAACTTTGAGAGACTGAACAGCACGAATGTTCCAATTAGAACTTTCAAATAGATTTGAAGCCCTGCAATCAGAATTAGAACCAAGGGCTGATGTCGAACGCACATGGGAGAAACTCAAAACAACGTACAGAGAAGTTGCAGAGGAGAAATAAGGCTATAAGAAGAAAAAGAAAGAAAGATGGATTTCCGAATGAACCTGGAAACTAATTGATGCAAGAAAATCAGCCAAACTTTCCATTCTGTCGGCCTCAGACGCATCTGAATTATTTGTTCTGCAATTCTCATATTGAGAAATAGACAAACAAGTAAAGAAGAGTGTCCGGACCGAAAAGAGGCAATTTATTGAACAGAAAGCAGCTTTGGTGGAAGAAGCAGCAAAGAAGGGAGATTCGAAAACAGTCAATAGATTAACCAATGAGATGATTGGAGTCAAACCTAACAGGACAAATCTAGTAAAGGATGAGAATGGAGCCCTTTTGACAGACCCTTTGATGATTGACGAGAGGTGGGCGACCCACTTCGAGAACCTACTAAATAGACCAAGGATAAATGACCAAGATATAATTCCTAACACTCCATTTATGATTCTTAATGTAAATGAAGAACCACCGTCTCCAGAAGAAATCATAGCCGCTGTAAGAAAGCTAAGGAACGGAAGAATGCCAGGAGTAGATGGCATTACATCTGAGATGCTGAAAACTTCAGTCCACGACTGCATGACGGTTTGGGTTGAGCTACTAACTTAGATATGGAGTGACCAGAAAGTGCCTAGTGATTGGACCAAAGGAACCATTATTAGGCTCTTCAAAAAAGGTGATTCGCTTGTTTTTGGCAACTGGAGAGGTATTAACATAATGTCGATACCTAGTAAACTTTTGTCAATTATTATACTACAACGCCTACAGCAGAAACTGGACCAATATCTTCGTGATGAACAATACGGCTTCCGACCTGGAAGATCATGTGCAGACCTAATTTTCACGCTGAGAATGCTGGTTGACGACTCGAAGGAATCGAATAAAAAGCTATATCTTCTTTTCATTGACCTAGAAAAGGCCTTTGACTTGGTTGACCGGGAAATCTTATGGAAAATCTTCAAATAGTATGGAATACCCCCCAAGATAGTAGAGCTGATTATCGCCCTGTACAAAGAAACAGAATGCTGTGTTCGAACAGAAAATGGAGTTACAAGATACTTCAAAATCATGACTGGTGTCAAGCAAGGACGGTATTATCACCACTTTTATTTACAATAGTTATGGACTACGTACTCAGACAGTCTACGGGCTATGGAGTAAACGTCAACAACAAACAACTCGCAGATCTTGACTTTGCAGATGATATAGTACTACTAGAAAACGCCAAAGATCGATTACAGCTGCTATTTGATGAAATCTCAGAAAAAGCCCGAGAGGTAGGATTTTCGATCAACATCGACAAATCGAAAGTATGTCCACATCTGGCTCTCCTTTAACTCTTCAATGCTCCGATAAATCTGTTGAACAGGTCCAAGAATTTAAATACTTAGGAAGCTGGATAGAAAATACTGGCGATGTAACGTTTGAAATCAAGAGAAGGATTGGACAAGCATCAGGCGCCTTCAACAGACTAACACCAATTTGGAGAAGCAACAAATACTCACCTCGTTTAAAATTGCGCCTGTTCAACAATGTGTTGTCTATATTGATGTACGCCAGTGAATGTTGGATACTCAACCAACAACTTGAGAAACGTATCCTTGGATTCGAAATATTTGCCTTCGAAGGATCCTCAAAATCAGTTGGCATCAGAAAATTACCAATAGGGAAATCCGGCTGAAAACAAACCAGCCCATAGTGACCGAAGTTTTGAAGAAACGAAGATGGACATATTTGGGTCATGTTCTACGCATGCCCGAAGACAGACTGCCCTCAAGAGTGTATCTGCCCGCAGCCTGAAGGAAGACGAAGACGAGACCGACCAAAACATACACTGCGGAGGCATTATGATCGGGACATAAAAAAGGCAAAAATTTCCCTCACTCCGCAATGGGAAGATATCACTGCAGCCGTACAGCTTCGTGATGAATGGAGAGACTTTGTCGACGCCCTATGCGCTACCGATGGCTCAAGAGGATCTAAGGTAAGGTAAAAGGTAATATATATATATATACATATATATATATATATATATATATATATATATATATATATATATATATATATATATATATATATATATATATATATATATATATATATATATATATATATATATATATATATATATATATATATATATATATATATGTTTTTTCATCTTTTTTAATTTTTTCTATTTTAGTTTTTTCGTTTTTTTAGCTTTTTTTATAATTTTTAGCTTTTTATGGCACTTGGTATTAACCAAGTGACATATAGTAGTCGCCAATTCTGTCGGTCTGTCTGTCTGTCTGTTGGTCTGTCTGTCTGTCGGTCCCGGTTTTGCTACTTTAGGCACTTCCAGGTAAGCTAGGACGATGAAATTTGGCAAGCGTATCAGGGACCAGACCAGATTAAATTGGAAATAGTCGTTTTCCAGATTTGACCATCTGGGGGGGGGGGTGTGGGCCGGTTAATTCGGAAAAAAAAGAAAAAATGAAGTATTTTTAACCTATCAGCGGGTGATTGGATCTTAATGAAATATGATATTTGGAATGATATTGTGTCTCAGAGTTTTTATATTTTAAATCCCGACCGGATTTGATGACATTGGAGGGAGTTGGAGGGGGAAACCCTAAAGTCCTGGTTTTGGTACTTTAGGCACTTCCAGGTAAGTTAGGACGATGAAATTCGGCAAGCGTATCAGGGACCAGACCAGATTAA
>NC_088869.1:11922385-11927385 GCF_032884065.1 Artemia franciscana | reverse complement strand
GTTTTTCCCATAACTCTGTAGGAGTTGAAGGAGAGCAAGTTGTTAGTATGATTCCAAACAATGCACGAATTTGACTTGGAGTTGATGTTTTGCACGTATCATTGATGCAGTTATCCCAGTGTTGGTCATTTTCCAATAAATGCAGAGCTTGGCATGCACTACGGTAAGTGTCATGTATAGTACCATTTACAGTTTCCAAATACTGAAAGGACGTCGGACCGGGTACATTCACCAAAAGTAGGCGTAGAAAGAAGCATTGATGTTGATTGGGGTGAACGGTGTAGAGTCTTCCTATCGTGGTATCTTTGAAGATGGTAGGTTGGCCGTCGACTGACTTACCCTGTTTTCGACGTTCAAATACTTTATTTTTAGTATTCCACGTGTAATACGAAGGCACTTCAGTATACAGCAGTTTTTTTTGCAAAAGAATCATTTTTGCATAGCGAAAAGAAAGCAGTTAACGTTGTATCCGGTGGATTCAGGGCTATTTGTTGCACGTTGGACTCCGAAAAAAAAACACATTGACCATTCTGTAAATGTACCGCTAAGTGAACAACAGCTGGACTACGTTCATGTATCGGAAATGAAAGAGTTCGCCAAACAGCTTCATTACTGCTTATGCATCTTCCAGCCTGATATTGTACGATTTCGTCGATATCACTGATTTTGGACTGCAAGCTAAAAACTGCCATGTCACTGCCTTTGTTGACGTATTTACATATGTATTTGATTGCCTTTACGGAGTTACAGTATTCAACGTTTATGTGTGCATTAAATGTTTTTGATAATAAAGGGGAATATGGAACAATCCACTGGTCATCTACTTCGATGGTGGTACCGTAACGCTTCTTTATTATTGCTGTTTTACCGCCATCTTCAGTAGATCTTCTTCTATATTGTGGGTAACCATCATTGCCAGTAATTGTGTTGGGTACTAAAAGTCGAGGATATTGCTTTGTGCACCTTCCTTTGGCCACGCATGGTGAATTTTCGTTCAGTGCACTGCAAGGTCCATGTATCATATTTTTTACAACAATATCATATAACCCCTTATCGACATTTTCATCAGGTATTTCAGCAGAAATCACATCATCAATTTCATTAGAAGTAATTTTATAATGTAGCCAGATTAGTATATGTGCGTGTGGCAATCCTTGTTTTGCCATTCCACTGAGCACATCCAGCATCGCACTGACCCAAACACTTCAAGTTTTACTATGTAGTTTATCAGTGATTTCAACTTTTGCCGGAAGACACGGGCCGTCATGTCTATGAACCACCGATTGTCCTTGAAGTAAAAACTGCTGTATCTCGTCACAAGATTGATTACATGTAAATGTAATAAATAAATCTGTATGACCATAGAGACGAACATACGCAATAGCATCTTGAGCATATTCATGCATATGACGGGGACTGCCAGCATATGACGAAGGTAAAATCGTTAATCTTCCAACGTTTGTGGTATTACCGTCATTTACAACTGCATCTTGCAAATGAATGTATTGTTCAGAGCAGAGCTTGGTCTGATTCAGACGGATAAATAGCAAACGTTCGGATTCAATTTTTGCATACATATCAACGATGTATTCGTGAAATAATTGACGGCATTTTAAAATATAATTGTCTTCATCCTGCCGAATCATTAGTCTGTAGGAATGATAATATATTGTACTGCATTTCTTATTCATTTCTTTGTTAGTGGCTAGATTTATCAATCTAATATTAAAGTGATAGCCGTCGGCTCCATCCCAAAAAATGATAGGATATTGTAGGGCATCGTAGCATCGATGAGTTTCAGCAATTCTTACCAGCTGAGCGTTCCGCTTATGAAGAATAATATCTCGAGGTAAAACTGATCACCGACCATAACGATTGCCACTTCTTCGATACTTGGAGTATTGTATCTACGCACATGTTGGCCAGGAGGCGTTTTGTCAGCGAAAATAACAATTTTATGCGCATCAGTAGGCATCAAATCGATGGCTTTTTTGAACAGACGCACTAAATTATTATTTTCGTGGAAAAGATGTTGCAATTGGGAAACGATTGTCCTTTCAACGTCGGGAGAAATTTCGCAACGTGCATTCAATTCAGAATTTCTATCACTGATGAAGTACAATTGTAAAAATTTATGATTCTCGCCTGAGAATGGTAGAAGGGACCCTGCTCTATGATAAATTTGCCCTTTTACTTTGAAAGTAGGCATAAATTGATCTGGATTTTCGATTTGGGCACCAAACAACGTCATATGGAAACATGAGTTATATCTTCTGATCTGTGATAAAAAAAAAAACCTTAGATTCTGACGAAGTTCCAGTATGAAAAGTCTTCAATGGCTCTGGTGGTGCAGCCAGTAGAGGAAGTTTAACTTTTCCTGAGGCGCAACACATTCCCATTGTTTCACCATTGAATTTCAAGGCCTTGCAATAGGGACAAATTTTAGACATAGTCCCGATTTGAACACATCTACTCAAGCTATAATCATCGACTGGGCTGTACCTGAATGCCAGGCGATAATTTTCAGGTTGCTCTTGTGATTCCTCGGCACGCTTTCTTTTCTTACTTTCTCTATCAGCCACAAGCCTGTTTTCTTGCTGTTCTTGTGATTCCTCGGCACGCTTTCTTTTCTTACTTTCTCTATCAGCCGCAAGCCTGTTTTCACATTGTTGTTGTGGTTCCTCGGCACGCTTTCTTTTCTTACTTTCTCTATCAGCTGCAAGCCTGTTTTCACACTGTTGTTTTGGTTCCTCGGCACGCTTTCTTTTCTTACTTTCTCTATCAGCCGCAAGCCTGCTATCTTGCTGTTCTTGTGATTCCTCGGCACGCTTTCTTTTCTTACTTTCTCTATCAGCCGCAAGTTCTTTGGCATAGTCTCTTTGAGAAGCTTCCTCGGCTGTTGCCATTGTAGGTTCTTCAGTCGTTTTACAATTAAACATTTTTCCGTCCACGATCTTCTCACAATTAAAAATTTGTCTTTGAATGATTTTCTTAAATACTTTTAATGACATCATCGTCATAACAAACATGACGACAACTAACTTCATGACGACATACATGACAGATGACATGACAGAACAGACAGACGGATAACTTATTTTCATATATATATATATATAAATAAGTTGTTTGTTTGTGTGTCTCTCTCTGTCCGCATATGACGTCTGAATTATTTCATCATATACCAATTCAAAAACGAATGTATTCAAGCGAAGTAGCTGAGTTGGTAAAGCTTTATTTTCCAGGTTCTAGGTCCGAGAGGTTCCAGGTTCGAACCTTGGCTTTAGCATTAATATAAAAGAAGAAAAAAACTAAAAAAAGTAAAAACTACAAAAAAAACTAAAAAGAAGATACTAAAAACACTAAAAAAGCTAAAAAACTAAAAAAAAATAAAAAAGATAAAAAACTAAAAAAAATAAAATAAAAAAGGTAAAAACTAAATAAAAACTAAAAAGAAAAAAACAATTAAAAACTAATATAAAAAACTAAAAAACTAAAAAAACTAAAAACTGAAAAAGAAAAAAAACAAAAAAGGAAAAAAACTGAAAAATAAAAGAGAAAAGGAAAACTACAAAACTAAAAATAAAAAAAGGTAAAAACTACAAAAAAAAACACTAAAAAGAAAAAAAAAAAACTAAAAAAGCTCAAAAAAGGTAAAAACCAAAAAAAAAAACTAAACAGAAAAATTGAAAAACAAAAAACTATTTCATCATATAGCCTACCTATTCAAAAACGAATGTATATACAGACCTGAACACAGGGAATAAAAAAAAATAAAATAAATACTAAAAAAACAAAATAAAAGCTAAAAAACTAACAAAACTATAAAAAAAGGTAAAAAACTAAATAAGAAAAGAAACTAAAAAAAAAACTAAAAAAAGGTAAAAACTAAAAAAAAATAAAAGAAAAAAAACTAAAAACTAATAAAAAAACTAAAAAAACTAAAAAAACTAAAAACTGAAAAAGAAAAAAAAACAAAAAAATGAAAAACTCAAAAATTAAGGAGAAAAAGAAAACTAAAAAAAAATAAAAATAAAAAAAAACTAAAACAGGTAAATGTATTCAAGCCGAAGTAGCTGAGTTGGTAAAGCGTTGTGTTCCAGGTTATAGGTTCGAGAGGTTCCTGGTTCGAACCTTGGCTTTAGCATTAAAACAAAAGAAGAAAAAAACTAGGTACAAACTACAAAAAAAAACTAAAAAGAAAATACTAAAAAAACTAAAAAAGCTAAAAAAACTAAAAAAAAAAACAAAAAAAGGTAAAAAACTAAAAAAGAAAAAAACTAAAAAAAGGTAAAAACTACATACAAAACTAAAAAGAAAAAAAACTAAAAACTAATAAAAAACTAAAAAACTAAAAAACTAAAAACTGAAAATGAAAAAAAAACAAAAAAAAAAAACTGAAAAATAAAGGAGAAATAGAAAACTAAACAAAATGAAAATAAAAATAAAAAAAACTAAAAATGGTCAAAAATACAAAAAAAAACTAAAAAGAAAAAGAAAAAAAATTAAAAAGCTAAAAAAAGGTAAAAACCCAAACAAAACTAAAAAGAAAAAAAGGAAACAAAAAATTTTCCATCATATACCAATTCAAAACGAATGTATATACAGACCGGGACACAGGGAATATAATTGACGACCGGGGCACTCAAAGAGAAATTACAGACTGGGACACCGGGACAAAAATGATGACTGGGACGTGTGTGTCGACTGACGTCATGTTTGTTTGTGAACTGACGTCATGTTTGTCGACTTTAAATGACGACTGGGACACTGGGACACAAATGACGACTGGGACGTGTGTGTCGACTTTGAGGTTCTCGGTCGTCATTTATATTCCCTGTGTCCCGGTCGTCATTTGTGTCCCGGTGTCCCGGTCTGTAATTTCTATTCGAACAATCCCAGTGTCATTTATATTCCCTGTGTTCTGGTCGTGATTTGTGTCCGGGTGTCCCAGTCTGTAATTTCTTTTTGAGGTTCCCGGTCATCATTTATATTCCCTG
>NC_088869.1:11901542-11922285 GCF_032884065.1 Artemia franciscana | reverse complement strand
GTTAGGTTAGGTTAGGTTAGGTTAGGTTAGGTTAGGTTAGGTTAGGTTAGGTTAGGTTAGGTTAGGTTAGGTTAGGTTAGGTTAGGTTAGGTTAGGTTAGGTTAGGTTAGGTTAGGTTAGGTTAGGTTAGGTTAGGTTAGGTTAGGTTAGGTTAGGTTAGGTTAGGTTAGGTTAGGTTAGGTTAGGTTAGTTAGGTTAGGTTAGGTTAGGTTAGGTTAGGTTAGGTTAGGTTAGGTTAGGTTAGGTTAGGTTAGGTTAGGTTAGGTTAGGTTAGGTTAGGTTAGGTTAGGTTAGGTTAGGTTAGGTTAGGTTAGGTTAGGTTAGGTTAGGTTAGGTTAGGTTAGGTTAGGTTAGGTTAGGTTAGGTTAGGTTAGGTTAGGTTAGGTTAGGGTCTCCCTTGGTCATACACGCAGGTTCTTGCAAGTATACTTGAAAATTTCAAGTATACTTGAAAATTTTCCAGTATATCTGAAAATTTTCCGATATATCTGAAAATTTTTATTACTGTATTAGACATTTTCAAGTATATCTGAAAATTTTCAAGTATACATTATCAAGCATTTCAAGCTGGACTTTTACTTAAAAATGCATTTTAATTTGTTTAATACTTGAATATATCAAAGTAATACTGAAATATATTAAAATTTAATTAAGTAAGTATAACACAAAATTTTCAAGTACACATTTACATGTATTTATTAAATATAGTAGGACTTAAAAATGCATTTTAATGTGTTTTATACCTGTATATATTTAATTTATACTTAGACATATTGCTATTTATTTAATTAACTGCAACTTATTTTACTAACTTGAAATTTTTCAAGTGTCCTTTTTCAAGTATTTCAAACAGTTCGTGGTAACGAAATTGTAGTAAGGAGTGACCCGGCTCAATAGTAACCAAAACTCTAAAAAATGGAATTTTGATACCAATAGCTACATCAAAAGAATCGCATTTTAATGCTGGTTTTAAATATATAAGTTTCATCAAGTTTAGTCTTACCCATTAAAAGTTACGAGCCTGAGAAAATTTGCGTAATTTTTGAAAATAGGGGGAAACGCCCCCTAAAAGTCATAGAATCTTAACGAAAATCACACCATCAGATTCAGCGTATCAGAGAACCCTGCTTTAGAAGTTTCGAGCTCCTATCTACAAAAATGTGGAATTTTGCATTTTTTGCCAGAAGGCAGATCACGGATGCGTGTTTATTTGTTTTTTGTTTTTTTGTTTTTTATTTCCCCAGGGGTGATCGTATCGACCCAGTTGTCCTAGAATGTTGCAAGAGGGCTCATTCTAACGGAAATGAAAAGTTCTAGTGCCCTTTTTAAGTGACCAAAAAAATTGGAGGGCACCTAGGCCCCCTCCCACGCTAATTATTTTCCCAAAGTCAATGGATCAAAATTCTGAGATGGTCATTTTATTCAGCGTAGTCGAAAAACCTTATAACTATGTCTTTGGGGACGACTTACTCCCCCACAGTCCCCGTGGGAGGGGCAACAAGTTACAAACTTTGACCTGTGCTTACATATAGTAATGGTTATTGGGAAGTATACAGGCGTTTTCAGGAGGATTTTTTTGGTTTGGGGGAGGGGTTGAGAAGAGGGGGATATGCTGGGGGAACTTTCCTTCGAGAATTTGTAATGGGAGAAGAAAATTTCCATGAAGGGAGAGCAGGATTTACTAGCATTATTTAAAAAAAAAACAATTAAAAAATAAAAGTGAAAAAGCTTTTTCAGCTGGAAGTAAGGAACAGCAATAAAACTTAAAACAAACAGAAATTATTACCCATATGAAGGGCTCACCTCCTTCTAATACCTCGCTCTTTACGCTAAATTATTTTCGGTAATTTCAACTACTTATTCTACGGCTTTTGTGATTCAGGGGGTCATTCTTAATGAATTGGGATAAAATTTAAGCTTTAGTGTAAAGAGCGAGGTACTGACGATGGGGCGAATCCCCTCATATATGTAATAAAAACATGAGAATACAAAAGTTCTTTACGTAAGCTAATTTATAAGTTACGTAAATCTTTTACCAATAAAAAGATTCGTAAAAAAATTAAAAGTTCTAGTTGCCTTTTAAATTAACCAAAAAATTGGGGGGCAACTAGGCTTCGTCCCCAGCTCTTTTTTTCTCAAAATCATTCGATCAAAATTATGAGAAAGCCATTGAGCCAAAAAAAAAATATGCAAATTTCGTTTTGATTATTCCTCTGCGGAGCCAAAATCAAAACATGCATTGATTCAAAAACGTTCAGAAATTAAATAAAAAAAACAAGTTTTTTCAACTGAAAGTAAGGAGTGACATCAAAACTTAAAACGCACAGAAATTACTTCGTATATGAAAGAGGCTGCTTCCTCATCAACGCCCCGCTCTTTACGCTAAAGTTCTCACGCTGTTTTACAAGTATACTTGAAAAATAACCAAATTTTCACGATCAAAAATAATTTTTCTCTTAAGGACCCGGAAGAACACAACACTTAGTAAAGAGATATAGTATGACATTAAACACCAACAGGAATAGCTGTTTTCAAATGTAATTGCAAAAGAACCGTGTTTAACTGGTAATTTACCAGTTATTCACGATATTTTTCCAGTATATTCGAAAAACGACCAAGTTCTCACGCTGCTTTACAAGTATACTTGAAAAATAACCAAGTTCTCACGATCAAAAATAATTTTTCTCTTAAGGACCCGGAAGAACACAACACTTAGTAAAGAGATATAGTATGACATTAAACACCAACAGGAATAGCTGTTTTCAAATGTAATTGCAAAAGAACCGTGTTTAACTGGTAATTTACCAGTTATTCACGATATTTTTCCAGTATATTTGAAAAACGACCAAGTTCTCACGCTTCTTTACAAGTATACTTGAAAAATAACCAGGTTCTCACGATCAAAAAATGAAAATACTATTTCAAATACTAAGAAAGCTATAAAGTGTTGCATATTCTTTCCTATGATTCTATATGTCTCCTGGAACTCAATTCTATGAGCACAAGCCTAAAGAAAAAAGTTTTTTTTTGTTCATGTTTTAAACTTCAGTGCCTAGTTGTTCTACACAGCAGCTAGTCGGTTTTTCGCATGGTTATAACTTTAAAAAATATTAAACTAATTTTTTTTAAGGACCAGAAAGAACGCAATACTCAGTAAAGAGTTATAGAGTGACATTAAACACCAACAGGAATAGCTGTTTTCAAATGTAATTGCAAAAGAACCGTGTTTAACTGGTAATTTACCAGTTATTCACGATATTTTTCCAGTATATTTGAAAAACGACCAAGTTCTCACGCTATTTTACAAGTATACTTGAAAAATAACCAAGTTCTCACGATCAAAAACAATTTTTCTCTTAAGGACCCAGAAGAAAACAACACTTATTAAAGAGATATAGTATGAGATTAAACACCAACAGGAATAGCTGTTTTCAAATGTAATTGCAAAAGAACCGTGTTTAACTGGTAATTTACCAGTTATTCACGATATTTTTCCAGTATATTCGAAAAACAACCAAGTTCTCACGCTTTTTTACAAGTATACTTGAAAAATAACCAAGTTCTCAGGATCAAAAATAATTTTTCTCTTAAGGACCCGGAAGAACACAACACTTAGTAAAGAGATATAGTATGACATTAAACACCAACAGGAATAGCTGTTTTAAAATGTAATTGCAAAAGAACCGTGTTTAACTGGTAATTTACCAGTTATTCACGATATTTTTCCAGTATATTTGAAAAACGACCAAGTTCTCACGCTTCTTTACAAGTATACTTGAAAAATAACCAGGTTCTCACGATCAAAAAATGAAAATACTATTTCAAATACTAAGAAAGCTATAAAGTGTTGCATATTCTTTCCTATGATTCTATATGTCTCCTGGAACTCAATTCTATGAGCACAAGCCTAAAGAAAAAAGTTTTTTTTTGTTCTTGTTTTAAAGTTCAGTGCCTAGTTGTTCTACACAGCAGCTAGTCGGTTTTTCGCATGGTTATAACATTAAAAAATATTAAACTAATTTTTTTTTAAGGACCAGAAAGAACGCAACACTCAGTAAAGAGTTATAGTTTGACATTAAACACCAACAGGAATAGCTGTTTTCAAATGTAATTGCAAAAGAACCGTGTTTAACTGGTAATTTACCAGTTATTCACGATATTTTTCCAGTATATTTGAAAAACGACCAAGTTCTCACGCTGTTTTACAAGTATACTTGAAAAATAACCAAGTTCTCACGATCAAAAATAATTTTTCTCTTAAGGACCCAGAAGAAAACAACACTTAGTAAAGAGATATATTATGACATTAAACACCAACAGGAATAGCTGTTTTCAAATGTAATTGCAAAAGAACCGTCTTTAACTGGTAATTTACCAGTTATTCACGATATTTTTCCAGTATATTCGAAAAACGACCAAGTTCTCACGCTTTTTTACAAGTATACTTGAAAAATAACCAAGTTCTCACGATCAAAAATAATTTTTCTCTTAAGGACCCGGAAGAACACAACACTTAGTAAAGAGATATAGTATGACATTAAACACCAACAGGAATAGCTGTTTTCAAATGTAATTGCAAAAGAACCGTGTTTAACTGGTAATTTACCAGTTATTCACGATATTTTTCCAGTATATTTGAAAAACGACCAAGTTCTCACGCTTCTATACAAGTATACTTGAAAAATAACCAGGTTCTCACGATCAAATATGAAAATACTATTTCAAATACTAAGAAAGCTATAAGATTCTATATGTCTCCTGGAACTCAATTCTATGAGCACAAGCCTAAAGAAAAAAGTTTTTTTTTGTTCATGTTTTAAACTTCAGTGCCTAGTTGTTCTACACAGCAGCTAGTCGGTTTTTCCCATGGTTATAACTTTAAAAAATATTAAACTAATTTTTTCTTAAGGACCAGGAAGAACGCAACACTCAGTAAAGAGTTATAGTTTGACATTAAACACCAACAGGAATAGCTGTTTTGAAATGTAATTGCAAAAGAACCGTGTTTAACTGGTAATTTACCAGTTATTCACGATATTTTTCCAGTATATTTGAAAAACGACCAAGTTCTCACGCTGTTTTACAAGTATACTTGAAAAATAACCAAGTTCTCACGATCAAAAATATTTTTTCTCTTAAGGACCCGGAAGAACACAACACTTAGTAAAGAGATATAGTATGACATTAAACACCAACAGGAATAGCTGTTTTCAAATGTAATTGCAAAAGAACCGTGTTTAACTGGTAATTTACCAGTTATTCACGATATTTTTCCAGTATATTTGAAAAACGACCAAGTTCTCACGCTTCTATACAAGTATACTTGAAAAATAACCAGGTTCTCACGATCAAAAAATGAAAATACTATTTCAAATACTAAAAAAGCTATAAAGTGTTGCATATTCTTTCCTATGATTCTATATGTCTCCTGGAACTCAATTCTATGAGCACAAGCCTAAAGAAAAAAAAGTTTTTTTGTTCATGTTTTAAGCTTCAGTGCCTAGTTGTTCTACACAGCAGCTAGTCGGTTTTTCGCATGGTTATAACTTTAAGAAATATTAAACTAATTTTTTTTAAGGACCAGGAAGAACGCAACACTCAGTAAAGGTTAATAGTTTGACATTAAACACCAACAGGAATAGCTGTTTTCAAATGTAATTGCAAAAGAACCGTGTTTAACTGGTAATTTACCAGTTATTCACGATATTTTTCCAGTATATTTGAAAAACGACCAAGTTCTCACGCTGTTTTACAAGTATACTTGAAAAATAACCAAGTTCTCACGATCAAAAATAATTTTTCTCTTAAGGACCCAGAAGAACAAAACACTTAGTGAAGAGATATAGTATGACATTAAACACCAACAGGATTAGCTGTTTTCAAATGTAATTGCAAAAGAACCGTGTTTAACTGGTAATTCACCAGTTATTCACGATATTTTTCCAGTATATTCGATAAACGACCAAGTTCTCACGCTGTTTTACAAGTATACTTGAAAAATAACCAAGTTCTCACGATCAAAAATAATTTGTCTCTTAAGGACCCAGAAGAACACAACACTTAGTAAAGAGATATAGTATGACATTAAACACCAACAGGAATAGCTGTTTTCAAATGTAATTGCAAAAGAACCGTGTTTAACTGGTAATTTACCAGTTATTCACGATATTTTTCCAGTATATTTGAAAAACGACCAAGTTCTCACGCTTCTTTACAAGTATACTTGAAAAATAACCAGGTTCTCACGATCAAAAAATGAAAATACTATTTCAAATACTAAAAAAGCTATAAAGTGTTGCATATTCTTTCCTATGATTCTATATGTCTCCTGGAACTCAATTCTATGAGCACAAGCCTAAAGAAAAATGTTTTTTTTGTTCATGTTTTAAACTTCAGTGCCTAGTTGTTCTACACAGCAGCTAGTCGGTTTTTCGCATGGTTATAACTTTAAAAAATATTAAACTAATTTTTTTTTAAGGACCAGGAAGAACGCAACACTCAGTAAAGAGTTATAGTTTGACATTAAACACCAACAGGAATAGCTGTTTTCAAATGTAATTGCAAAAGAACCGTGTTTAACTGGTAATTTACCAGTTATTCACGATATTTTTCCAGTATATTTGAAAAACGACCAAGTTCTCACGCTGTTTTACAAGTATACTTGAAAAATAACCAAGTTCTCACGATCAAAAATAATTTTTCTCTTAAGGACCCGGAAGAACACAACACTTAGTAAAGAGATATAGTATGACATTAAACACCAACAGGAATAGCTGTTTTCAAATGTAATTGCAAAAGAACCGTGTTTAACTGGTAATTTACCAGTTATTCACGATATTTTTCCAGTATATTTGAAAAACGACCAAGTTCTCACGCTTCTTTACAAGTATACTTGAAAAATAACCAAGTTCTCACGATCAAAAAATGAAAATACTATTTCAAATACTAAAAAAGCTATAAAGTGTTGCATATTCTTTCCTATGATTCTATATGTCTCCTGGAACTCAATTCTATGAGCACAAGCCTAAAGAAAAAAGTTTTTTTTTGTTCATGTTTTAAACTTCAGTGCCTAGTTGTTCTACACAGCAGCTAGTCGGTTTTTCGCATGGTTATAACTTTAAAAAATATTAAACTAATTTTTTCTTAAGGACCAGGAAGAACGCAACACTCAGTAAAGAGTTATAGTTTGACATTAAACACCAACAGGAATAGCTGTTTTCAAATGTAATTGCAAAAGAACCGTGTTTAACTGGTAATTTACCAGTTATTCACGATATTTTTCCAGTATATTTGAAAAACGACCAAGTTCTCACGCTGTTTTACAAGTATACTTGAAAAATAACCAAGTTCTCACGATCAAAAATAATTTTTCTCTTAAGGACCCGGAAGAACACAACACTTAGTAAAGAGATATAGTATGACATTAAACACCAACAGGAATAGCTGTTTTCAAATGTAATTGCAAAAGAACCGTGTTTAACTGGTAATTTACCAGTTATTCACGATATTTTTCCAGTATATTCGAAAAACGACCAAGTTCTCACGCTTTTTTACAAGTATACTTGAAAAATAACCAAGTTCTCACGATCAAAAATAATTTTTCTCTTAAGGACCCGGAAGAACACAACACTTAGTAAAGAGATATAGTATGACATTAAACACCAACAGGAATAGCTGTTTTCAAATGTAATTGCAAAAGAACCGTGTTTAACTGGTAATTTACCAGTTATTCACGATATTTTTCCAGTATATTTGAAAAACGACCAAGTTCTCACGCTTCTATACAAGTATACTTGAAAAATAACCAGGTTCTCACGATCAAAAAATGAAAATACTATTTCAAATACTAAGAAAGCTATAAAGTGTTGCATATTCTTTCCTATGATTCTATATGTCTCCTGGAACTCAATTCTATGAGCACAAGCCTAAAGAAAAAAGTTTTTTTTTGTTCATGTTTTAAAGTTCAGTGCCTAGTTGTTCTACACAGCAGCTAGTCGGTTTTTCGCATGGTTATAACTTTAAAAAATATTAAACTAATTTTTTTTTAAGGACCAGAAAGAACGCAACACTCAGTAAAGAGTTATAGTTTAACATTAAACACCAACAGGAATAGCTGTTTTCAAATGTAATTGCAAAAGAACCGTGTTTAACTGGTAATTTACCAGTTATTCACGATATTTTTCCAGTATATTTGAAAAACGACCAAGTTCTCACGCTGTTTTACAAGTATACCTAAAAAATAACCAAGTTCTCACGATCAAAAATAATTTTTCTCTTAAGGACCCAAAAGAAAACAACACTTAGTAAAGAGATATAGTATGACATTAAACACCAACAGGAATAGCTGTTTTCAAATGTAATTGCAAAAGAACCGTGTTTAACTGGTAATTTACCAGTTATTCACGATATTTTTCCAGTATATTCGAAAAACGACCAAGTTCTCACGCTGTTTTACAAGTATACTTGAAAAATAACCAAGTTCTCACGATCAAAAATAATTTTTCTCTTAAGTACCCGGAAGAACACAACACTTAGTAAAGAGATATAGTATGACATTAAACACCAACAGGAATACCTGTTTTCAAATGTAATTGCAAAAGAACTGTGTTTAACTGGTAATTTACCAGTTATTCACGATATTTTTCCAGTATATTTGAAAAACGACCAAGTTCTCACGCTTCTTTACAAGTATACTTGAAAAATAACCAGGTTCTCACGATCAAAAAATGAAAATACTATTTCAAATACTAAGAAAGCTATAAAGTGTTGCATATTCTTTCCTATGATTCTATATGTCTCCTGGAACTCAATTCTATGAGCACAAGCCTAAAGAAAAAAGTTTTTTTTTGTTCATGTTTTAAACTTCAGTGCCTAGTTGTTCTACACAGCAGCTAGTCGGTTTTTCGCATGGTTATAACTTTAAAAAATATTAAACTAATTTTTTTTTAAGGACCAGAAAGAACGTAACACTCAGTAAAGAGTTATAGTTTGACATTAAACACCAACAGGAATAGCTGTTTTCAAATGTAATTGCAAAAGAACCGTGTTTAACTGGTAATTTACCAGTTATTCACGATATTTTTCCAGTATATTTGAAAAACGACCAAGTTCTCACGCTGTTTTACAAGTATACTTGAAAAATAACCAAGTTCTCACGATCAAAAATATTTTTTCTCTTAAGGACCCAGAAGAAAACAACACTTAGTAAAGAGATATAGTATGACATTAAACACCAACAGGAATAGCTGTTTTCAAATGTAATTGCAAAAGAACCGTCTTTAACTGGTAATTTACCAGTTATTCACGATATTTTTCCAGTTTATTCGAAAAACGACCAAGTTCTCACGCTTTTTTACAAGTATACTTGAAAAATAACCAGGTTCTCACGATCAAAAAATGAAAATACTATTTCAAATACTAAGAAAGCTATAAGATTCTATATGTCTCCTGGAACTCAATTCTATGAGCACAAGCCTAAAGAAAAAAGTTTTTTTTTGTTCATGTTTTAAACCTCAGTGCCTAGTTGTTCTACACAGCCGCTAGTCGGTTTTTCGCATGGTTATAACTTTAAAAAATATTAAACTAATTTTTTCTTAAGGACCAGGAAGAACGCAACACTCAGTAAAGAGTTATAGTTTGACATTAAACACCAACAGGAATAGCTGTTTTCAAATGTAATTGCAAAAGAACCGTGTTTAACTGGTAATTTACCAGTTATTCACGATATTTTTCCAGTATATTTGAAAAACGACCAAGTTCTAACGCTGTTTTACAAGTATACTTGAAAAATAACCAAGTTCTCACGATCAAAAATAATTTTTCTCTTAAGGACCCGGAAGAACACAACACTTAGTAAAGAGATATAGTATGACATTAAACACCAACAGGAATAGCTGTTTTCAAATGTAATTGCAAAAGAACCGTGTTTAACTGGTAATTTACCAGTTATTCACGATATTTTTCCAGTATATTTGAAAAACGACCAAGTTCTCACGCTTCTATACAAGTATACTTGAAAAATAACCAGGTTCTCACGATCAAAAAATGAAAATACTATTTCAAATACTAAGAAAGCTATAAGATTCTATATGTCTCCTGGAACTCAATTCTATGAGCACAAGCCTAAAGAAAAAAGTTTTTTTTTGTTCATGTTTTAAACTTCAGTGCCTAGTTGTTCTACACAGCAGCTAGTCGGTTTTTCGCATGGTTATAACTTTAAAAAATATTAAACTAATTTTTTCTTAAGGACCAGGAAGAACGCAACACTCAGTAAAGAGTTATAGTTTGACATTAAACACCAACAGGAATAGCTGTTTTCAAATGTAATTGCAAAAGAACCGTGTTTAACTGGTAATTTACCAGTTATTCACGATATTTTTCCAGTATATTTGAAAAACGACCAAGTTCTCACGCTGTTTTACAAGTATACTTGAAAAATAACCAAGTTCTCACGATCAAAAATTATTTTTCTCTTAAGGACCCGGAAGAACACAACACTTAGTAAAGAGATATAGTATGACATTAAACACCAACAGGAATAGCTGTTTTCAAATGTAATTGCAAAAGAACCGTGTTTAACTGGTAATTTACCAGTTATTCACGATATTTTTCCAGTATATTTGAAAAACGACCAAGTTCTCACGCTGTTTTACAAGTATACTTGAAAAATAACCAAGTTCTCACGATCAAAAATAATTTTTCTCTTAAGGACCCGGAAGATCACAACACTTAGTAAAGAGATATAGTATGACATTACAAGTATACTTGAAAAATAACCAAGTTCTCACGATCAAAAATAATTTTTCTCTTAAGTACCCGGAAGAACACAACACTTAGTAAAGAGATATAGTATGACATTAAACACCAACAGGAATAGCTGTTTTCAAATGTAATTGCAAAAGAACCGTGTTTAACTGGTAATTTACCAGTTATTCACGATATTTTTCCAGTATATTTGAAAAACGACCAAGTTCTCACGCTTCTTTACAAGTATACTTGAAAAATAACCAGGTTCTCACGATCAAAAAATGAAAATACTATTTCAAATACTAAGAAAGCTATAAAGTGTTGCATATTCTTTCCTATGATTCTATATGTCTCCTGGAACTCAATTCTATGAGCACAAGCCTAAAGAAAAAAGTTTTTTTTTGTTCATGTTTTAAACTTCAGTGCCTAGTTGTTCTACACAGCAGCTAGTCGGTTTTTCGCATGGTTATAACTTTAAAAAATATTAAACTAATTTTTTTTTAAGGACCAGAAAGAACGCAACACTCAGTAAAGAGTTATAGTTTGACATTAAACACCAACAGGAATAGCTGTTTTCAAATGTAATTGCAAAAGAACCGTGTTTAACTGGTAATTTACCAGTTATTCACGATATTTTTCCAGTATATTTGAAAAACGACCAAGTTCTCACGCTGTTTTACAAGTATACTTGAAAAATAACCAAGTTCTCACGATCAAAAATAATTTTTCTCTTAAGGACCCAGAAGAAAACAACACTTAGTAAAGAGATATAGTATGACATTAAACACCAACAGGAATAGCTGTTTTCAAATGTAATTGCAAAAGAACCGTGTTTAACTGGTAATTTACCAGTTATTCACGATATTTTTCCAGTATATTCGAAAAACGACCAAGTTCTCACGCTACTTTACAAGTATACTTGAAAAATAACCAAGTTCTCACGATCAAAAATAATTTTTCTCTTAAGGACCCGGAAGAACACAACACTTAGTAAAGAGATATAGTATGACATTAAACACCAACAGGAATAGCTGTTTTCAAATTTAATTGCAAAAGAACCGTGTTTAACTGGTAATTTACCTGTTATTCACGATATTTTTCCAGTATATTTGAAAAACGACCAAGTTCTCACGCTTCTTTACAAGCATACTTGAAAATTAGCCAGGTTCTCACGATCAAAAAATGAAAATACTATTTCAAATACTAAGAAAGCTATAAAGTGTTGCATATTATTTCCTATGATTCTATATGTCTCCTGGAACTCAATTCTAAGAGTACAAGCTTAAAGAAAAAAGTTTTTTTTGTTCATGTTTTAAACTTCAGTGTCTAGTTGTTCTAAACAGCAGCTAGTCGGTCTTTCGCATGGTTATAACTTTAAAAAATATTAAACTAATTTTTTTAAGGACCCGGAAGAACGCAACACTTAGTAAAGAGTTATAGTATGACACTAAACACCAACAGGAATAGCTGTTTTCAAATATAATTGCAAAAGAACCGTGTTTAACCGGTAATTTACCAGTTATTCACAATATTTTTCCAGTAATTTCGAAAAACGACCAAGGTCTCACGCTATTTTACAAGTACACTTGAAAAATAACCAAGTTCTCACGATCAAAATTAATTTTTTTCTTTAGGACCCGGAAGAACACAAAACTTAGTAAAGAGATATAGTATGACATTAAACACCAACTGGAATAGCTGTTTTCAAATGTAATTGCAAAAGAATCGTGTTTAACTGGTAATTTACCAGTTATTCACAATATTTTTCCAGTATATTCGAAAAACAACCAAGTTCTCACGCTGTTTTACAAGTATACTTGAAAAATAACCAAGTTCTCACGATCAAAAGGTCGAAAGGTCAAAGGTCCTTAGGCACTCAAAGGGTCCTAGAGCAGGGCTGCCTTTGAAGCCTCCTAATCCTAGTGCTTCTAAAGCAAGCTTGTTCTAGGTGACATCAGTACCAGTCCTGTTCCCAATGCCTCTAGTCCTAGTCCTCAAAGGTCAAAAGCCAAAGTCAAAAGGTCAAAGGTCTTTAGGCACTCTATGGTTCCTAGAGCAGGGCTGCCTTTGAAGACCTCTTATCCTAGTACCCCTGGTCCCTGGTACCAGTCCTGGTCCCAATGCCCCTAGTCCTCAAAGGTCAAAGGCCAGAGTCAAAAGGTCAAAGGTCCTTAGGCCCTCAAAGGGTCCTAGAGCAGGGCTGCCTTTGAAGCGTTCTGTCCTAGTGCCCCTGGTCCCTGGTACCAGTCCTGGTCCCAACGCCCCTAGGCCTTAAAGGTCAAAGGCCAGAGTCAAAGGGTGAAGGTCCTTAGGCACTCAAGGCTCTAGAGCAGGTCTGCCTTTGAAGCCTCCTAGTCCTAGTGCCCCTAAGGCAACCTAGTTCTAGAAGAAACCAGGACCAGTCTTGGTCCCAATGCCTCTAGTCCTAGTCCTCAAAGGTCAAAGGCCTAAGTCAAAAAGTCAAAGGTCCTTAGGCACTCAAAATGTCCTGGAGCAGGGCTGCCTTTGAAGCCTGGTTGTCGTAGTGCCCCTGGTCCCTGGTACCAGTCCTGGTCCCAATGCCCCTAGTCCTCAAAGGTCAAAGGCCAAAATGAAAAGGTCAAAGGTCCTTAGGCACTCAAAGAGTCCTAGAGCAGGGCTGCCTTAGAAGCCTCCTTGTCCTAGTGTCCCTGGTCCCGGGTACCAGTCCTGGTCCCAATGCCCCTAGTCCTCAAAGGTCAAAGGCCAAAGTCAAAAGGTAAAAGGTACTTAGGCACTCAAATGGTCCTAGAGCCGGGCTGCCTTTGAAGCCTCCTAGTCCTAGTACCCGTAAGGCGACTTAGTTCTAGGGGAACTCAGCACCAGTCCTAGTCCTAGTTTCCCTATTCTAAGTCCTAAGGGCACCTAGGACCGCTCTAGAAGAACTTGAGCGGTTTTGGGGCCCCCATGAATTCCCTAAAGTGATCCAAGGGGGCCTGGAATGGCCTTAGGGCCCTGGGGTTGCTTAAAGGGAAACTAGGATCACTCTACGAGAACCCTATGGCGGTCCCAGGGTACTCAAAAGGCCCTAGATTTGGGCTGCCTTTGAGGCATGTTAGTTCTAGTCCTGGATCTAAGGAAACCCAGGACCTGTACTAGTCCTAGTTTCCCTAGTCCTAGTATTAAGGGTACTTAGGACCACCTTAAGAGCATAAAAGTGGCGCCGGGGTCCCTAAACTTCCCAAAAGTGGTACCAGAGGGGCCTGAAATGGCCCTAGGGCCCTGGAGCTGCTTTAGGAAAAACTAGACCCACTCAAGGGGAACCTTACGGTGGTCCCAGGGCACTCAAAAAGGCCCTAGAGTGGGGTTGCCTTTTAGGCTTGTTAGTCATAGTCCTGGATCTAGGGAAACCAAGGACCAGTCCTAGTCTTAGTTTCTCTAGTCTTAGTCTTAAAGGTACCTAGGACCTCTTTAGGAGCACTTGAGTGGTGCTGAAATTCCTTAAGGCGGTCCCAAGGAGACCTGGCATTGCCCTAAGGCACTGGGAATGCTTCGGGGAAACTAGTACCACTCTAGGGGATCTCTACGGAAGTCCTGGGGAACTCAAAAAGGTCCTAGATATTGGCTACCTTTGAGGCATGTTAGTCCTAGTCATGGTGCTAGGGGAAACTAGGACCAGTCCTAGTCCTAGTTTCCCTAGTCTTAGTCCTAATGGCACCTAGGACCACTCTAGGGGATTAAATGGTGCCGGGACCCACTACAATCCCCTAAAGTGGTCAAAGGGGAACCTGGAATGATCCTAGGGCCCTGGGGTTGCATTTGGGGAAATTAGGATCACTCTAGGGGAACCCTATGGAGGTCCCATGGCATTCAAAAAGGCCCTAGAGTGGGGCTGCATTTAACGCATGTTAGTCCTGGGGCTAGGGTAACCAAGGAACAGTCCTAGTCCTAGTTACTAGTCCTAGTCCTAGTCCCAGTCCCGGTCAAACAGCGTGAGAACCTGTCCATTTTCAGATATACATGAAAATTTAGATAGGTTCCCCTGTCACACGGCGTGAGAACCTGCCCATTTTTCAGGTATATTTGAAAGTTTATATTTGAAAGTCAGGACCTGGAATGATCCTAGGGCCCTGGGGTTGCATTTGGGGAATTTAGGATCACTCTAGGGGAACCCTATGGAAGTCCTGGGGAACTCAAAAAGGTCCTAGATATTGGCTACCGATGAGGCATGTTAGTCCTAGTCCTGGTGCTAGGGGAAACTAGGACCATTCCTAGTCCTAGTTTCCCTAGTCTTAGTCCTAATGGCACCTAGGACCACTCTAGGGGATTAAATGGTGCCGGGACCCACTACAATCCCTTAAAGTGGTCAAAGGGGAACCTGGAATGATCCTAGGGCCCTGGGGTTGCATTTGGGGAAATTAGGATCACTCTAGGGGAACCCTATGGAGGTCCCAAGGCATTCAAAAAGGCCCTAGAGTGGGGCTGAATTTAAGGCATGTTAGTCCTAGTCCTGGGGCTAGGGTAACCGAGGACCAGTCCTAGTTACTAGTCCTAGTCCTAGTCCCAGTCCCGGTCAAACAGCGTGAGAACCTGTCCATTTTACCAGTTATTCACAATATTTTTCAAGTATATTCAAAAAACGACCAAGTTCTCACGCTGTTTTACAAGTATACTTGAAAAATAACCAAGTTCTCACGATCAAAAGGTCAAAAGGTCAAAGGTCCTTAGGCACTCAAAGGGTCCTAGAGCAGGGCTGCCTTTGAAGCCTCCTAATCCTAGTGCCTCTAAAGCAAGCTTGTTCTAGTGGACATCAGTACCAGTCCTGGTCCCAATGCCCCTAGTCCTAGTCCTCAAAGGTCAAAAGCCAAAGTCAAAAGGTCAAAGGTCTATAGGCACTCTATGGTTCCTAGAGCAGGGCTGCCTTTGAAGACTCCTTATCCTAGTGCCCTTGGTCCCTGGTACCAGTCCCGGTCCCAATGCCCCTAGTCCTCAAAGGTCAAAGGCCAGAGTCAAAAGGTCAAAGGTCCTTAGGCCCTCAAAGGGTCCTAGAGCAGGGCTGCCTTTGAAGCCTTCTGTCTTAGTGCCCCTGGTCCCTGGTACCAGTCCTGGTCCCAACGCCCCTAGGCCTTAAAGGTCAAAGGCCAGAGTCAAAGGGTGAAGGTCCTTAGGCACTCAAGGCTCTAGAGCAGGTCTGCCTTTGAAGCCTCCTAGTCCTAGTACCCCTAAAGCAACCTAGTTCTAGAAGAAACCAGGACCAGTCTTGGTCCCAATGCCCCTAGTCCTAGTCCTCAAAGGTCAAAGGCCTAAGTCAAAAAGTCAAAGGTCCTTAGGCACTCAAAGGGTCCTAGAGCAGGGCTGCCTTTGAAGCCTGCTTGTCGTAGTGCCCCTGGTCCCTGGTACCAGTCCTGGCCCCAATGCCCCTAGTCCTCAAAGGTCAAAGGCCAAAATGAAAAGGTCAAAGGTCCTTAGGCTCTCAAAGAGTATAGAGCAAGGCTGCCTTAGAAGCCTCATTGTCCTAGTGCCCCTGGTCCCGGGTACCAGTCCTGGTCCCAATGCCCCTAGTCCTCAAAGGTCAAAGGCCAAAGTCAAAAGGTAAAAGGTACTTAGGCACTCAAATGGTCCTAGAGCCGGGCTGCCTTTGAAGCCTCCTAGTCCTAGTACCCCTAAGGCGACTTAGTTCTAGGGGAACTCAGCACCAGTCCTAGTCCTAGTTTCCCTATTCTAAGTCCTAAGGGCACCTAGGAAAGCTCTAGAAGCACTTGAGCGGTTTCGGGGCCCCCATGAATTCCCTAAAGTGATCCAAGGGGGCCTGGAATGGCCCTAGGGCCCTGGGGTTGCTTAAAAGGAAACTAGGATCACTCTACGAGAACCCTATGGCGGTCCCAGGGCACTCAAAAGGTCCTAGATTGGGGCTGCCTTTGAGGCATGTTAGTCTTAGTCCTGGATCTAAGGAAACCCAGGACCTTTACTAGTCCTAGTTTCCCTAGTCCTAGTATTAAGGGTACTTAGGACCACCTTAAGAGCATATGAGCGGCACCGGGCCCCCAAACTTCCCAAAGTGGTACCAGAGGGGCCGGAAATGGCCCTAGGGCCCTGGAGCTGTTTTAGGGAAAACTAGACCCTCTCAAGGGGAACCTTACGGTGGTCCCAGGGCACTCAAAAAGGACCTAGAGTGGGGTTGCCTTTTAGGAATGTTAGTCATAGTCCTGGATCTAGGGAAACCCAGGACCAGTCCTAGTCTTAGTTTCTCTAGTCTTAGTGTTAAGGGTACCTAGGACCTCTTTAGGAGCACTTGAGTGGTGCAGAAATTCCTTAAGGCGGTCCCAAGGAGACCTGGCATTGCCCTAAGGCACTGGGAATGCTTCGGGGAAACTAGGACCACTCTAGGGGAACTCTACAGAAGTCCTAGGAAACTCAAAAAGGTCCTAGATATTGGCTACCTTTGAGGCTTGTTAGTCCCAGTCCTGGTGCTAGGGGAAACTAGGACCAGTCCTAGTCCTAGTTTCCCTAGTCTTAGTCCTAATGGCACCTAGGACCACTCTAGGGGATTTAATGGTGCCCGGGCCCACTACAATCCCCTAAAGTGGTCAAAGGGGAACCTGGAATGATCCTAGGGCCCTGGGGTTGCATTTGGGGAAATTAGGATCACTCTAGGGGAACCCTATCGAAGTCCTGTGGAACTCAAAAAGGTCCTAGATATTGGCTACCTTTGAGGCATGTTAGTCCTAGTCCTGGTGCTAGGAAAAACTAGGACCAGTCCTAGTCCTAGTTTCCCTAGTCTTAGTCCTAATGGCACCTAGGACCACTCTGAGGGGATTAAATTAAATCTAGGGGACTAAACCACCTTAAGAGCATATGAGTGGCGCCGGGGCCCCCAAACTTCCCAAAGTGGTACCAGAGGGGCCGGAAATGGCCCTAGGGCCCTGGAGCTGCTTTAGGGAAAACTAGACCCTCTCAAGGGGATTCTTACGGTGGTCCCAGGGCACTCAAAAAGGCCCTAGAGTGGGGTTGCCTTTTAGGAATGTTAGTCATAGTCCTGGATCTAGGGAAACCCAGGACCAGTCCTAGTCTTAGTTTCTCTAGTCTTAGTCTTAAGGGTACCTAGGACCTCCTTAGGAGCACTTGAGTGGTGTTGAAATCCCTTAAGGCGGTTCCAAGGAGACTTGGCATTGCCCTAAGGCACTGGGAATGCTTCGGGGAAACTAGGACCACTCTAGGGGAACTCTACAGAAGTCCTGGGGAACTCAAAAAGGTCCTAGATATTGGCTACCTTTGAGGCATTTTAGTCCCAGTCCTGGTGCAAGGGGAAACTAGGACCAGTCCTAGTCCTAGTTTCCCTAGTCTTAGTCCTAATGGCACCTAGGACCACTATAGGGGATTTAATGGTGCCGGGACCCACTACAATCCCCTAAAGTGGTCAAAGGGGAACCTGGAATGATCCTAGGGCCCTGGGGTTGCATTTGGGGAAATTAGGATCACTCTAGGGGAACCCCTAAATCCCCTCAAGTGGTCAAAGGGGAACCTGGAATGATCCTAGGGCCCTGGGGTTGCATTTGGGGAAATTAGGATCACTCTAGGAGAACCCTATGGAAGTCCTGGGGAACTCAAAAAGGTCCTAGATATTGGCTACCTTTGAGGCATGTTAGTCCTAGTCCTGGTGCTAGGGGAAACTAGGACCAGTCCTAGTCCTAGTTTCCCTAGTCTTAGTCCTAATGGCACCTAGGACCACTCTAGGGGATTAAATTAAATCTAGGGGATTAAACCACCTTAAGAGCATATGAGTGGCGCCGGGGCCCCCAAACTTCCCAAAGTGGTACCAGAGGGGCCGGAAATGGCCCTAGGGCCCTGGAGCTGCTTTAGGGAAAACTAGACCCTCTCAAGGGGAACCTTACGGTGGTCCCAGGGCACTCAAAAAGGCCCTAGAGTGGGGTTGCCTTTTAGGAATGTTAGTCATAGTCCTGGATTTAGGGAAACCCAGGACCAGTCCTAGTCTTAGTTTCTCTAGTCTTAGTCTTAAGGGTACCTAGGACCTCTTTAGGAGCACTTGAGTGGTGCTGAAATTCCTTAAGGCGGTCCCAAGGAGACCTGGCATTGCCCTAAGGCACTGGGAATGCTTCTGGGAAACTAGGACCACTCTAGGGGAACTCTACAGAAGTCCTGGGGAACTCAAAAAGGTCCTAGATATTGGCTACCTTTGAGGCATGTTAGTTCCAGTCCTGGTGCTAGGGGAAACTAGGACCAGTCCTAGTCCTAGTTTCCCTAGTCTTAGTCCTAATGGCACCTAGGACCACTCTAGGGGATTTAATGGTGCCGGGACCCACTACAATCCCTTAAAGTGGTCAAAGGGGAACCTGGAATGATCCTAGGGCCCTGGGGTTGCATTTGGGGAAATTAGGATTGCTCTAGGGGAACCCTATGGAAGTCTTGGGGAACTCAAAAAGGTCCTAGATATTGGCTACCTTTGAGGCATGTTAGTCCTAGTCCCGGTGCTAGGGGAAACTAGGACCAGTCCTAGTCCTAGTTTCCCTAGTCTTAGTCCTAATGGCACCTAGGACCACTCTAGGGGATTAAATGGGGCCGGGACCCACTACAATCCCCTAAAGTGGTCAAAGGGGAACCTGGAATGATCCTAGGGCCCTGGAGTTGCATTTGGGGAAATTAGGATCACTCTAGGGAACCCTATGGAGGTCCCAATGTATTCAAAAAGGCCCTAGAGTGGGGCTGAATTTAAGGCATGTTAGTCCTAGTCCTGGGGCTAGGGTAACCGAGGACCAGTCCTAGTCCTAGTTACTAGTCCTAGTCCTAGTCCCAGTCCCGGTCAAATCATCAGATAGGTATACATGAAAATTTAGATAGGTCCCCCTGTCACACGGCGTTAGAATCATCATCATCATCATCATCATCATCATCATCATCATAGATAGGTCCCCCTGTCACACGGCGTGAGAACCATCATCATCATCATCATCATCATCATCATCATATATAGGTCCCCTTGTCACACGGCGTGAGAACCATCATCATCATCATCATCATCATCATCATCCTAAGGGCACCTAGGAAAGCTCTAGAAGCACTTGAGCGGTTTCGGGGCCCCATGAATTCCCTAAAGTGATCCAAGGGGGCCTGGAATGGCCCTAGGGCCCTGGGGTTGCTTAAAAGGAAACTAGGATCACTCTACGAGAACCCTATGGCGGTCCCAGGGCACTCAAAAGGTCCTAGATTGGGGCTGCCTTTGAGGCATGTTAGTCTTAGTCCTGGATCTAAGGAAACCCAGGACCTTTACTAGTCCTAGTTTCCCTAGTCCTAGTATTAAGGGTACTTAGGACCACCTTAAGAGCATATGAGCGGCACCGGGGCCCCCAAACTTCCCAAAGTGGTACCAGAGGGGCCAGAAATGGCCCTAGGGCCCTGGAGCTGCTTTAGGGAAAACTAGACCCTCTCAAGGGAACCTTACGGTGGTCCCAGGGCACTCAAAAAGGCCCTAGAGTGGGGTTGCCTTTTAGGAATGTTAGTCATAGTCCTGGATCTAGGGAAACCCAGGACCAGTCCTAGTCTTAGTTTCTCTAGTCTTAGTCTTAAGGGTACCTAGGACCTCTTTAGGAGCACTTGAGTGGTGCTGAAATTCCTTAAGGCGGTCCCAAGGAGACCTGGCATTGCCCTAAGGCACTGGGAATGCTTCTGGGAAACTAGGACCACTCTAGGGGAACTCTACAGAAGTCCTGGGGAACTCAAAAAGGTCCTAGATATTGGCTACCTTTGAGGCATGTTAGTTCCAGTCCTGGTGCTAGGGGAAACTAGGACCAGTCCTAGTCCTAGTTTCCCTAGTCTTAGTCCTAATGGCACCTAAGACCACTCTAGGGGATTTAATGGTGCCGGGACCCACTACAATCCTTTAAAGTGGTCAAAGGGGAACCTGGAATGATCCTAGGGCCCTGGGGTTGCATTTGGGGAAATTAGGATTGCTCTAGGGGAACCCTATGGAAGTCTTGGGGAACTCAAAAAGGTCCTAGATATTGGCTACCTTTGAGGCATGTTA